>NW_020225678.1:188037-226533 GCF_003070985.1 Temnothorax curvispinosus
AGACGCGACATTTTGTACTACAGTGCTTATTATAAGATAATATAACAAATAAAGTATAAATATATAATTGATATTTCTTTTAAATTAAATAATGGTTGTTTAATTTGGAAATTTTAATTACAAATTAGAAAATTTACTATTGTCAGAATCATGTTAATTTCTTTTAATTTTTTTCTTTTTCTTCTACAAAAAGTGTATCACACAAAATGTACAACCTATAAAATATGAAATAAAAAAATTAATTAAAAGCTTTGTGTTCTCGACAAAATATATTAATATTTTAATATGAAAAATACGATACACTATTTAATATTTTTTTGAAATAATTTGTTCATCCAATTATATCGGAAGTTATTTTAGGTATAAGTTGGGTATAACTGAGACGCAACTACCACGAAGTTGAACGCATAACCGAGTTTCCAATAAGTAGTGACCGATATGAGGTCACATAACTTACAGTAGTTTAGATTCAACCAAACTTCGTTACGCGAAGTTTGCTTAGGCTCGATGCAGAGAGATAGCGAAACGACAAGGAGCCGTTGGAGTACGAGAGAGAGAGAGAAAGAGAGAGAGAGAGAGAGAGAGAGAGAGAGAGAGAGGGACATAGTCATCAAATCGAAACAATCGTATCAATTCATAAGTACAAGAATGCAGTGCGTTCCGTGCACTAATCACGTTTGTGCCTATCGTGATTGGGAATTTTGATCTTCATTGATTCACATTACGAGGACATACTACACGAGATTTAATCCAGTTTTAATAATTTTATCAACATTAAATGTACAAAACATGATACATATATCAAAGTAAGAACGCATTTTTAATTAAATTTTAACTTGAATACTAAACACATTAACAAATATTTTAATAAAGATCTTTTTATTTACTATTTTATTTATTCTTTTTCTTCAAAATTTACGTTAAATATGATATTGATACAAAAAATTGACGCCACATTGACAGCGCAGATAAGTAATGCCAAATTCTACATATATCTATATAATTATTATTCCATTCAATGATGCATTCAACTGGTTACTGGCGCGCGCTAACTTTTGAGAGATAATAGACACAGGGACAATCAGACATTGAGAAAACGATGAATCTCGAATGGCGAATCTGTGTGTAATGGGAGCTCAGATTCCCAGTGCTACGGTTCGGTAACTTACACAAGAGATGCGGGACTTGCTAGTTAATCACTTTGCTACATATAATACTGTTGACTTGTCTTTGTGGGTAAATTTTCGGTATTAAGTGTTTAGAACAAATAAAAATAGTCACTTTGACGTCACAATCTTGTTTCGGAAAGTAAGAATTATTATATATATATATTTTATATAATATACATTTTGTACATTTAAATAATAATAATTTTTACAAGAATACGATAATAACTTTATTTTGATTGGGAAGGGGAAGAACTTAACATTTGTTAAAAAATTTAAAAATATTTTTAATTAATACTTAAGCAAAAATATATCTAGAAGAGGACTCTAAAGAATTTTTAACGCTGGGCACAAAAAACAAAGCATTATTCTTGACTTTATGTAGAAACCGATTATGTTAATTTTTAATATTAAATGTATTACTGCAAATCCAAGCGCGTTGTTTTTACACACATAAACGTCTAAAAATTTGATTGAATCTCTTTTTACATATTTTTTGCGTGTTGAGATACGTCATTTAACACATTTAATAATATTAAATTAGAAGTGAATACGTTAATCGTGACGTGATTAAAGCGGCAACAAATACGTAAGAAGAACTCCAGCTAAAATAACACATCTGGATTTGCAGTAATATCATAAATATCGCAAAGATTTAACTCAAGATTATATCAAGATAGAAGCTGTTTTAAATTGACTAGTTGAAAACTTTAAAGTGTGACACTTTTTTTAAATTAAATTGTCTTTTGCGATAGTAGTAATTCTGTGACAGATTATTTTTGCACTATATAACATGCGTATCGGACATCGAAGCTCATATATCGAAAATTTGTCAGTTAAATTTCCAGTGATTTATTCATCGTAACTACTATTATATCTCTCGGCGACGAAACGGAAAACATCGATTTTAACGACTAAATGTATGGTGTGAATAATCCATTACAGGTTTATGACAAAATCGAGTGTAATGTATACATTTATTTCGCGTACTTAGTCATGATATTAATGATTTTTATCGTTTTTGCAATACTCTGAAAATTTTATTACGCATAATAAAAGTATTACCTATCTCAATTAACATTACAGATAATATTAGTCACATTATACATATAATGCGACTAATATACTTAAGCAAAACTAAATGTTTTGTAAATTAATTATACAAAATATTTAATAAGTATAAGAATGAATCAGCATGTTATTTTCTTTTTGTGCAAGTTTAATATTATGCAAAAAATTAATTTGTTGTAATTTTATCTAAAACGACTTGAAGTTTGTATTTAAACAGTTTCACTTTAATCATAGTCGGCGTAATATCATCAAATAAAGACTATTATGATATATTGATCCTACTTATAAATTTTTCTTTATAGTTATCCGTTTGCGTTCTTAAAATTTTCTTATGTCAGTGCTTTTAGCATTTACTTATCATCAGAAACCGCGAATAAACCGCTTAAAACAATTTACAGTGATTTAATAATAATGTTTATTAACTAATATCTTTTAAATGTGATTATTGATTTAAGTATGTTATAGATTTACTGCTTGGCGCGCAATTTACTGGCAATTAATAATGAGTTTGGGAAAAGTATACAAAATTCACACAATATTATTATTAAGCTACCAAGATCTAGTTCGGACCGTAAAAGGCGTCTTTCTCTCTAATTGATTGTATATCATATCGATCTTATTTCAATAAAAAATATCATAAATATTCGATTTTACCTTGAATAAATTTATAATTTTTAAAGCATATAACTTACGGTACAATAAATAAAATGTTATTGAAGTATGAATTTTGCTTCTAGCGATAGAAAATTTCAAATTTGTTTATTCTAAAATTTTCATTATTTCCACGCATAAATTTCCTATAAAAAGCGAATTACTTGAATAATTTTTCCATCCTCAATAATGAAATCTTTTCTCATATAAGACAAAAAAAAACTACATTATTCAAAGAAAATGTTACGATTTTGGATTTGAATAAAAATAAAAATGGTTATGTGTGTGTGTGTTTTCGAAATTAATTATATCCCTAAAAAAGAAAAGGCGCGCGCTCAAAAATATTTCTCTTTTAATGTAGTTGTATCTGCAACGATGTTCAATTTCATAAGTACAATTTCAGTCATTTACCTACTGTAGCAATATTATTTGAACGGAAATACGTAAACACGATGCGGTTGAATATCCAACACAATCTCGACATGCTATCGTGCTATCGTGCGACACTTTAATGAAATCTAGGGTCTGTCCCTCTCTTGTTCAGTGCCATTTATTCCGCGACGCAGCATGGAGAATCCAGGATACCATTGAGACCTTAAATATTTGTTATTTACTCAAATAAATTAAAACGTAAAGCAAACTAACGATAAAATTACAGAAAATAGGTGAACTATAATTCTACTGAAAGCGTATATAACAAATATTAGAGAGAAGTAATTAAAGATATCTCGTCAAATTGTGCCGCTTAAACCGCATAAATATTTCCTAAGTATTTTCATAATTATTCAAGGCAGTTTCTTATCTTTACAAAAAGCATAAAACAATATGTTCACGATACTGGAAATCTGAAAATAATTAAGTTACGTTAAAGAACAATGACATGGCGAATACCTTAAGCTATAAGCTGTCTGACATTATTGCGCTTCTCTATATACCGCTATGTCGCTTCTTATTTTATAGAACACTTTTTAACAACAATGTAAGTATCGTTGACGAGTATTTTCCATAAGTGCACCCTTATTTACGACAATTTGAAGTTCAAGCAATAACGCACCATGGCGTATAATGAAATTTCGAGTGCTCATCTCGTCCGAACCAGACCGTTTACCTTTCAGTCAACTGCGCGTTGATCCGACACGATAACGGAAATCTAAATATTTGGTAGACTATTGGTAGACTGCCGCATGGTGGATACGCGGTTATAACCCTCTTCGTAACCTACCACCCCGTAGCTATCGGCCGACAGCTAAATTCTCGGTCGGTTGAGACTCAAGACACGAACTCAATTCTGGATCGCTGCGAGCACTCCACCCATTTAGGAACAACGGCCGCACTCAATCGTGTCGACTTCACCGAACCTCATACAGAGTGTCTTAGAAATTTCTCGCTTTTTACTTAGGTATTCTTCAACGACTCTAGATTCAGTTTTTTTAAGAAAAATATTAGAATTTAGTATAGATTCTAAATTATAAATAATTAAATTATTTATAAAGAAGGTAAAAAGGTTTCACACACGCATACAGAACAAGTTTGCTTAATAATATGAAAAAATCTATTCAGATATATGAAATCTCTTTGTTTCTATAAAACTCCAATATTATAATAGTTTTACATAAAAGTTAAAAAACCATTAAAAGATTTGATGCCGAAAATATCTTTGTTAAAAGAAAATTAAGATATTTAAGAACATACATATATGGAACGTGATGAGAATTTTAGAACACCATGTATGTCGACTAAAACGGGGGCTTATCGCAGTTAGAATTAGGTTCGCGAAGAGTAGAAGAACGTTGTTACATCATTACGCTAGTTCGTCGGTCGCTACTCGGATCTATTTTCTTCTTCGTCGTTTTTTAAGCTCACATAAACTCAGATAAATAGAATAGTCGATAATAACATGAAAAGTATCCGATATTGATTTTCAGTTTGGCATCTTTGAGACAGTGAGAGGACGATCTGTCCCATAAGGGAGGAAGCATTCGATATTAAAAACATGTTGAGAATATAAAAATGCGATGTATGGTTTTTCAGATAACGTAGAAATATTAAAATATTTTTATTAAAGAAATACACAAAACGAATTTTGCGAAAAATTAAATTAAAAATAAAATTCAATTTTAGAATATAAAATAAACTTTAAAAATATATGTACACATTTTTCCGCGTTATATTAATTCAATATATTTAATTGAAAAACGGAAATACTAATATCTATAGACTTAATAATTATTTAATCTTGTATGGGTAAAATATTTGTGACAATCATATCCGCATGTTTGATGAAAGAGCGATTTCGTTGTCTACAGCATAGCAAAAGCTAAATTTCTTAACATTTTAAACAATGTTTTTGAGAAATACTTTGTAAAAATAGCTCAATCTGTAAGAATGAAAAGAAGAGAAGAACCTTTATCATTAAATTATCGCTCCTCAGCCGCGATGCGTAACGTTTTATTCAGATTTCAGCGCAATCGATTTAACGGTTCGACTACAATTTAGGGTGTGCGCGTATAGATGCACGTGCATAACATCGCGAGGAATGATTAAATTACGTGCGCCGTATCGTCTGCTCGGCCTTTAAATATGACGAATCAGTTTACGTGTGCTCCTCGCACGTGATTAATTTTGTAAAAAACTTAACGCGTTTTGAAACACTTAAAGCGAAACTTTGTTTGCTATTGCACTGAATACTTTCAGTAATTCCAAATGCATTTCAAGGTAGGATAATTAAGAATAGGCAGGATAATTAAAAAAGTAAAGAACGCGAGAAACACTAAGCGTATAAACATATGTCTTAGTTTGAAAATAAATTCAAATTATTTCTTTTTGAAAAATAAAATTTTACTTGTTTTTATTACTTTTCGCTCTTTCGCTTTTTACCCCTTCAATTTATCGTCGGCAAAGTGAACATTTTGTATTACAACAAAATAATTTTATCCTTCATCGAATTAGCCACTGAATTGAAAGAAAGAGGAGATAATAAACGTTACGCGTTTATACGTTATTGGAAACCGAATGTCGTAGTTTCGTGCAGCTTGTTCAGCAAATTTAGCCGTAACGAGCAAACGTTTGTCTTGACAAAAAACAAAGTTCTCACAATTAGAAAGTTTCGTCCACGAGAAAATGGAGACTTTACGCTCGATGGTACAGCTTGAGTATACACTCCTGTCTTAACTCGCTATTTGCTAGATAGGCGAACGTTCATTTCAATACAAGTAAATTTTCTAATCGAAATCACATTCGATTAAAATGCTCCCTGTGGAATGTATAACTTCGCCGATCGTGTGGACGCAATACATCGATCGCAAATTTTTTATACGTTTTCTCACAATTTTCTTCTCACTCGATCTTGCATCGTATAAGTCGATTGATGAATGGTTCGCCGTAAAAACAAAACGGAAACGATAATTCGTTTACGTCACGACTTTTCCCGACTATGCGCAAATATATATAGATGCGTCTATCGTTACTTAATTAAATTTTAAATCGTATTTATATCAGTTTTAAAACATATTTAACGCAAAAGAAAAGTCTACATATAATTCGCATATTTCTTGAACGTTTGCTTTGTCAAGCCACATTAGTCACTCATTTCCGAAAATTTAATTAGCTTAATAGAATTTTACATACAAATATTTGTAATATAATATCCAAAGCTTATGTAGGTACTTGATGTGAATCAAATCGTGTGCGTCGAAGTTACACAAACGGTGCCCAAAATACTCTCGATTATTGATCAATTTTAATCCGTTCTTGACCTAGTTGAATAATTTTCATTGAGAAGAAATATCTTATTTTCCTTGAATATCTTACACTGTCAGAGTTCTCTAATGGAGTTCCATTAAGCTTTTTCCTCTCAGCAATTTTTTTCTAATTCTGCATTAAACTTTCTACTAATAACAAACTTCGGAATGCTTTAATAATGAATATGAAAGGATTTATTACTTGTAGCTGCTTTTCTCTCTGAATTAAGTTAGCGAATTGAACATGTAGACAAGTGGTAAACAAGAAACAATAATTTAAAATCGATTCTCTCCATTACTAAAAACAATGAGGTTTGAAGTGTAATTCATGTATTCACTGTTGTAAGAAAGTTACGCGGGAAATGTATCGCTAAATGATTTAAATCAAATCGCCCCAACAATAAACAAGTCACTTCAGCATGAAAAAAGTTTCTCTATATAGCCATAAGTGGCAAACTGAAATGCGTTTTGTCATTTAAATATTTGATTTAGAACTTTTTGGTTTGCCATTCCACGCTGTTGTTAGGTTCAAACATTTTTTTTATTTCTTTTAAAAACAGTCTCTAATTGAGAGAATCCAATTCTTGTAAATAATATTACTCAAATGGCCACAAATAATCAGTGCAACTATTCCTGCGCCTACTTCATTCATTTTACTAGAAAAACGTACGAAAAGTGACGTGACGTGTGAAAGCGAAATCCTATATATTCCGCTGCGTACAGTCGAACCAGTTAGCGGAAATGCGTTTTGTTACAGCACTCCCAGCGCTGAAAATAGCGTTAGTTTTGCCGACATGTTGGTCGTTATGTGTACGGACGTAACCAAAGGTTCCTTCGTGCTTGATCCGTTGATTTTCACGAAATGTCCTTCTCTAGAAGGGACGCGGAATCAGCGTTCTTGAATATCAATCTGACGAATCGGAAATGTAATATCCGTTACGTATCTCACGGATGTCAGTAGATATCAGCGGGGAGTTATGACAATGACTCGCATATATTTTCTGCATGTTGAAGCAAATTCCTTTGTACGTGATGATAACAGTTTTGTTACCACAAAAAGTTGATATTAATTAATCACTGTAAGAATTAAAAATTACGGTATTATAGAATTTATTTCTATACGGGATAAAAAAAGTTTATTTCTTAATGAGTATGAGCATTGCATAATATTGCGGTAAAATAAATAAATAAATTTTTATCACGCTTTGTTTTGCAAAAAAAGTCTAGAAATTACCGAAGCAATATGTGTAATTTTGTCCATCTTCGTTACTTCCTCACATTCAAATGCAAAATATATTTATGTCCTGTAAATACTTTTCACGTTAAAAAACTTTATGTTGGAAAGTTATGTAAAATAACAGTAAACTGAAAAATATATATGAGAAGTTGAACTTGAATAATTACACCGCAACAACATTAAATTAGCGCAAACATAAATAAAAAATTAATCAAACAACTATAAT
This sequence comes from Temnothorax curvispinosus, assembly GCF_003070985.1. Lineage (NCBI taxonomy): Eukaryota > Metazoa > Arthropoda > Insecta > Hymenoptera > Formicidae > Temnothorax > Temnothorax curvispinosus. Next base: position 196,129 of record NW_020225678.1, read on the forward strand.
AAACTGCTAATTGCCGTACAGTTTTAATAATCTTGTCGTAGAAAGTTACATATACCATTATTCTTAGCTGATATACGTATTATTTATATTATGTATTAATTGTTCTAATAACTTTTAAATATTTTATATAACAAGAATAATAACAAATTTATTCAATCTACCACAATACATTATTTATATATGTATTAAAAATGAAAAGCTTTACTGTATGAATCACAACGAACGAAATATTTAAGGAATATCGACCACTTTATATATATCCGATTATTAAAAAATTATATTAAAACTGTATAGCTATAAAAAAGAAAAATCTATATATTTTTCTGTTTAAAAAATTTTTAATTGTTTAGTAACAAGTAAGTGTAAAGAATTGCATGTAAAAATAATTTTTCTGAATTTTTAATATTTCTAACATGCCATAAATAGCATTTTTGATGATCAACAATTATAAATATGTTATTAATTTACGAAATTTTAAGCAAATACTGTTTGATGGACAGCTAATAATTGTTTCTCTTTGACTAAATTTTATATGTAATAATCTAATTTGTGCGTAAATATGATTTATACTATATTGGTTTATTAATATTAATAATATTGGACTCGCTATATTTACTTGAATAGATTATTAGAAGTAATAACGATAGTCTGAAGATAAACTCGTGCAATACACTCATACAGAGTGTACTGGTAGCTTTTTGCGTTGCACTTAATGCCACTTAATTTGTTTTTATCAGTTTGTAAGAAGTATAAAATGCTTTGAAAGATATAAATGCTTCGCGCACTCACAGGAGAAGCGCTTTCATCTAAAAGAAATTAAAAATGTCGATAATTACCGGCATTTTAATTCCGTTTCCTACATTATCGTTCTGCTCAGGACATAAATATATATTGAAAATACTTATATATATTGGACACATCCTTTTCGAAGATATCATGACATACATGTATATATGTATTGCACACATGTAATGAAATAGCGACTTTTTGTCATTCTATAAAAAGATAGAATATATTCATATTTGTATATTGTCTGGCGCTGGCGCTAGTATATACATGTAAGTTTAGCAGATGCAATGTGAGGGAATAATAATAGATCAACAATACGAGCTAAATAAAAAATATTATATTAATATCAACATTTATTCGTAAAATGTAAAAGATATAAAATGAATGTTTCGACTTAACTTACAATTAGTCCTCTTCAGTACTATGCACTATGTAGCGCGATTTATTTTTTTGAGTCGATTTGACCAAAAATCAACAGTAAATAATATACAAACTTTTATTACATGTACTATTTATATATTTTTAACATAAATTAATGAATATATTTACATTTTCTATTTCAAGCGTAGTAAAACAATAATCCTACAAAATCAAAATTATGTATAATTTTGAATATTCAGAACATAGATTAGATTGAGTCTCTCTAACGCGCTTATTCTTGTCAGGACGCAACCAACATATTTTTTTCTATCTTTTCAATTTTAATTTATAAATATATTTATAAATGTATTATACAAATGTATATAACACATTACAAATGTATTATAAGACATTTGTAATAGCTATATAGTATTGTGAAAATAGATCGACGTTTCTAATTTTTATTATAATCAGAACCGTTCAAATAGACGCTTCTGGCATTTATTTTACCAGTTTCAGAATAGACACTTTTTATTTTTATTACAATTAATTAGTCACTTGATTTCGCTTTTCCGGTCTGCAAGAAGTAGAAAATGCTCCGAGAGATAAAAATGCTTCCGCGCACTTACAGGCTCATTAAACATCTTTTAGTCGACCTCACTTTACTCAACTTTTTCTATGCTCTTCTTCGGCAAAACTTGAACACAATTTCATAGATGTCTAGCCGCATTTCAAGTTTCACGGATTCGTGCGTTTTTAAGTACAAACATTAATCGTAATTACAGTTTGAGATATATATATCTATTTTATTCAGAGAAAAACTTATGTGGCAAACGGAAAATAGTCTCTTCGTTAAGACTAAACTATTATACCCATTTCCGTATATAAACGTATCTTGCATTGAAACATCTCTCGTACTGGAGCATCTTTTCATCATTTTCAAGAAATTTTATAGTTTCTTTTGCGATGAAAATGTCACATGACCTTTCTCACGAGATTTCCGACGGTAAAAGGTACGGAAACCGCATTTAACAAAGATAAACTTTGTTAGGTCATCTATAATTTTCTTTTTATCTAATTCTCCGCGTCTTTTCACTCAACTTTTAAATTCCCAGTTATTCGCCAATCGTGAGTTGGTTGGTCGCATTTTGAAACAATAACACTGTAACGTTTTACCGAAAAGCTTCTTTTGGTTGACTTTGTTTGTCTGTTCGTTTGATTTAACGCAGTTAAAATTATAATAATTATATTTTCATAACATTGAGAATTTCAAAGTAATGTTTAAATACCTACATTTCTTTCTACATTTTTAATTTATAAAACCTATTTGTGTGTTTGCAATGCAAAACGCAGTTACTTAAATTTTAACATAAAAATTGTAAAAGAGAATTATCCATGCAGCATAATTATTACAAATGATTATATACCGCGCAATCATCACTTTCTAAGGTTGTCACATGCAGATATATATCCGCTAATTTTCAACTGATAAATTATCGATGAAATCAGTGCGCTGTACTCGACGCACATTGAACATAATTACTGAAATACATGCTATATTAATTTCTAGCTAGATAACAGAAGTCATACAACGTTTTATTAAAGAAATATCTGATAAAAATATTTATTTAAAAAATCTAATGATAATGATAGAAAGTTTGAATAAATTAAAAGATACGTGTTTTAGATTAATAATATTTTATAAATAATTTTCCCACTTTGCAATCTTAAAAATTGTTTTAAATTTAAAAGAAAGAGATTTTTATGTGCCAATTGCAAAAGTCTAAGCTGATACTTTCTAGCCTATAATTTTGTGATGTACTACATCACGCTAGTGAACGTTGTGTAGTTTATTTCTTTTTTTTTAATCAATTTACTACGAGCAACAGAACATGTGTTGAAAAAAACATTGCCCTCCGTGACGGCTCGGACAGATACGCCACACATATGTATGTACATTTTAACGGGCGGAGAGTGAGCGGAGACATATGTGCACCATTTCTATTTTTGAAAACAGCGATAAACACTGCGACAAGGAAAAACATGATTTTTTACACCTTTCTGCGTATATGTTTAAAACACATCTAATCTGCATTTCAGGAATTTCAATAAAGTAATATACACAAATATAAGCTTTTAATTATTTTATTTTTTGAAAATAGATTATTTATATATTTATCTTGTTGTTATAATACAAAATCATTTTAAATAAAATATATTATATTAAATAGTACATTAAATAATTTAGTATTAAATTATTTAAGCTTATATCTGCATCTATTTCACATTATCGGAATATTAAATTTCATCTTTTGGCTACTTTGGTCGTTTGCCTCGTGTCATTCCGGAGTAAACAACAGTCTATAAACGTAACGATAAAAATCTTATTTAGTACTGCAAAATATAGATGGAAGATTAGCTACAGCTTTGTAATTATGTCATTATAATCATGGAGATGATGTCTCGTTCCAGAAAACTTTCTAATGAAGCCGGATGAAGATGTTGAACTTTGATACTATAAAGACGTATATTCGCGATGAAGTCACACACCCGTGCATAATATCAAGTGACGGGCCACGCAGTAAGTGTAAGATAGGAAATAACGCGAAAATGCATAAACTTGAAAGCAAAGTAATTCATTGATAATAGGAACAAGCTTTGTGTTACATTATCAAGCATTTTGAATAAAGGAAAATTTTCTCGTGATAAAGACAGTCAATTAAAGTTTCTAACGTTACTTCTTTAATATCATTAAACAATCTGTATTAACTAGAAGTTTACTGGCAAGTCAAGTTCTCTAATCAACGCAAACTTGTTATAATTTCCATTCATCAGACTCATCACAACCGGTATGCAACTATTGCAATGCTTATTGCAACTTCTCACGACAATTCCGCTTGCATAGATTGACAAAGGCCCGTATTCACATCCTACGGTATTCATTATACGTATAACCGCGTAATCCTCGCATTATAATGACATTGAATGTGTCATTTCAGACAATTAAAATTGAAAAACAAGCACGCAACAATAATTTAGGATATAAATATAGATTTGAATTAAAAATTGCACATGTATAATTAAATATGTAACGTAGAATTAAATTTTGTTTAGGTATTTTATAAAATTATTCTCGAGTCATATTTTGCTTGAGTCAATCTGCTAAAACTGCGGATAGTCGTTCGCGCCTTTGTAATCCGTGAACGGGGCGCAATGGGAAGAGCAAATTTCACAGTTCGCACGCGATGGAATTTTAACTGGCCACTCCCAGCCCTAGCTATCACGAAACATAATCGCATTTGCTCGACTGTCTGGGCGGTGATCGACAAAAGTGCTATTCGCTACCGCATCGGTACGCCCGGATCAATCTGCGTAACTTCGGGAAAAAGTACGAAAGCGCTGTCACTCGAATGTAAACGGAACAAGTCCATTTATTCCTCTATATGTACAATTCAGTACAAGCACAAAAGTAATCGAGAAAGGTTTCCATATAGAAATCATTGTTAATTCTCGTCCTTTGTCTCACCTCCGTGAAATCTGGACAAAACGAAAATCAGCTTTCATGTATAGATTTTTTATTATAAACTGAATAATCGCAAATAAAATTCCTTTTCTAAAATAAGATGCTAATATTTTTATTGTATTATGCTTTGCATTAAAACTGATAGTATTAATTCAGTTAAATTCGTTAATCCTTATTATACTTGTTTACTCTAAATTTCTCAATGCCGTGATACGCAAAGATTATCCGTGATTTTATGAAAATGTTTAGAGTACGTCGAGCGTAGACGTATTATTTAATTTGCGCCCATCGATATGAAGTAATTATATGAAGACGATAGATCGTTATAAGCGTTATCGATTGTGATTATATGGTAACAGATTGGAAACTACTAACATAATATAGATATTGCCATACGGATATATTCTTCTTTGACGTGATACACATACACTGGTCTTTTTTCCTCGGCTCCTATCATACTTACCACATCACAGTTAACTTAATGGAGTGCATCGTCGTGTTCATTAGCAGGGGTGTAACGAACAAGTGCTCGTATACATTTCCCGCATAAGAACCCGATATAGGTGCCTGCATTTTTACGCGATGTGAAGCGATTCTCTCCGTTGTCTTATTATTTCGCACAAAAAATACACATATCGCGTTCATTTCTATTCGAAGCGTGAAGAAAATAAGAACATATAAAAATTTTTTTTATATAAGTTTTTTAGTTTGTCACGTACTCTGAAAACTATATATTTGTATAAAAGTGGACTTTTCGACTCATAAAACTTTCTGTCATAAAAAGATAAATGTTTATAAAGGATATTTTTAATTAATGTCAGATTTAGAGCTTGGTAAATTTTATCTTGTATTATTTTTTAGTCAGATAAAAATAATTTAACAAATAAAACGTATTTTAATTTTCTTAATAAATTATTTGAAAAAGTGACCTTAAATTATAGTATTGGTAATAAAGCAAGCATGTTTGCAAGTTGTTTTCAAATGATTGATATTTAATTATTACATATTAACATGTAAACATTTACGCACTTATTATTTTTGATGCAGCTATAGGTATTGTATACGCTTTTCACGCCATGCTTTTCACAATCCCGTTAGTTTTTTTGTGAAATTCATGTATCTAGAAGATTTATTTTCAAGCAAATATTGCGAAAATATTTATTTATTTCACATTTATCAATTATAATATCAAAATTATATTAAGTTTGTTCTTTTTTAAAGAACTTCCTGAACTAGTGCACACTAGAGCCCCTCTAATCAAAGTCTGGCCAACTTGCAAATTCTGCGAGAGAGAAGCATATAAAAGAGAAAAAGAAAGCGATATATCAGAGGATATATACATTCATATCGCTTTCTCTTTCTCTTTTATATCTCTTTCTTTTTTTGTTCTCTTGCTTTTGCCAAAAGAAATGACGAACCAATCAAAAGTTGCTGCTCTGGCAGCAAAATGGCCAGACTCTGATTAGAGGAACTCTAGTGCACACTAGTGCAGTAAGTTAGAGTGGGACAAGTATATTTTGTATCACTCTAACTTATTGCACCAATGTGTACAAATTCAGGAAGTTCTTAGAAAAGCAAACGGATTATAACGTTTTATTATAATATATATCAAGGAATGAAGGAGATGTCCATCAAGGTTTAGGTTTATTTAATTTCATATCATCGCGCATATTCTTATTAAATTTCCTTCTGCAAGTTAACTCTGCAGGTATGGAAATAATTTTTAATATAAGAGCATTATATGCTGCGTTTACTTGCATTATCATTTTACATACGTCCTTTGACGCAAAATAAGTTAACATCCTTCCCTAATGCTTTTCAAAAATGATGCAAATTTTTTGAGTCCATGATCTCGTGCACTCATGCAAAGTGATTTAGTAAAAAATTCAACATACGAAAATGGAACGGCGCGTTATCAAGTTGATATGGCCGCTGAACACAGGAATATTTCAACGAATGTGAAAGAGACGCGATGTTGTTATGAACTGTTTTTGATTTCTGCAAAATGACACATTTCCTATCTACGAATTATACATTTTCTGTCCGATGTATGGCGATGTATATTCGTGGATATTTAAAAAGGATATTGTTAAAACATTTATTCGTCAGTTTTCTTAATCGGAATCCTTTTTCACTCTTTCATTTACGCGATAGAGATCTTGCTCAAGCATACATTTTAAAATCTGACTAACATAAGTGGACAAAATTTGAAACTTTGCCAATGAACGGAATAAAAAATCATGCTTTAATACATTCGTTGTTATATTCATACGAAAGACTTTGCATCACAGTTTGAATATTCACAACATGTCGTTCCTTTCGACAAATTGCTTATATTAGGTTTTTTACATTTTTTTACAACTTATTAGCATTCAATTTATCTTTTTCAATATTCTTTATATTACATGTATATATAGGTATAGTTATTCTATATAAATAATTCTATAACATATAACATACACACGAGCGCAAATTCATTTTTCGAATATAAATTACGCTCACAATATTGCATATAGAACATGGACACTCAAATAATTTCGATTTCCATTTCGATTTCATTTGATTTACATGTATGCAATTTCGATTTTTTTATTCCTATATATTTCACATCAAACTTACGTTTTATTAGAGACTTCTAATATTTTTAGACTCTAATATTATTATAAATAGATGATGTTAAGTAAAATTAATAGCAGAATGTAACACGGTAACAAAACTTTAATTAAAACAATGGAGAGGTCTAAAATTTATTCACAACTCCGGCCGGTAAGTGTAACTTGCTTTTGTTACTTCCGCTAGGAAATGGTGGGAAATGGACTACAATGTAGCTGATCCGGTTGAGAAATACATGCACGAGATATGTGCGTTTCTCTAGCATTACGATTTTCGTTCCGAGTAAAACATTACTTTTCAGTAGTACTAAGATTAATCCTGATTATCTTGAAATTATACATGGAGCATAGATCCAGTAACGAAGAAAAACTTTACGATAATATTAACGGAACAGGGATATATTCTTACAATTTTACATTCACGTTCTCATGACATTTGAAGTGAGTTCTCTTGCTTTCGCTATTTACGATCAAAATGAAATTCATAAATCGCAAAATGAATAGAGATTGCTGTACGTATAGAGCAGTTATGCATGCAGGATTCATTTTCACCATGCGCAGGCTTTATTAAAACGCTGTGCCTAAATCATATCTGGTCATAATTCAAACGCCATAAGATTATTTCATTTCGAGAGATTGTCTTCGCGTGCCGTATTGTACTAGAAGAGATACGATGCGAACACTTCCAATTGCACGGTCGAGCAACATGTTATGCATGAGAGTGAACATACCATCGTTGTACAAAATAATTGCTCTCGCCGTTTATGGAGTTGATTTATTCGTAATTAAAATGACCCTCGAAAATAATCCACGCAAAATACAAACGAATAGAAATATCGTCGGAGTAGAGAAAAACACGTGAAACTTTCAACCAGTAGTGTTTTTAACAGGCGCAGAATTTTAATCGTTCACGTGACATGAGATTACATTTCTCTGATATTTATTCGACAAAGTTCTAAGCGAAAACTTCTGCTTACCATACTGCCAAATCTCCTTTGGACATGAACGGCTCGCGGAAAATCTATCGGCAGTGCGGCGAGATCCGGTTTAATTAAGGATCAACTCGACGCAATTTTTACCGGGTCAGGAATTGTGCCGCTGTAATTGCGGATATAATTGTTCCTCTAGATTTCCGTGTCGCATTGCGCGAAAAATTCGCACGGCAAAATTCTAAGAAACGGATATATATAGTAAAAAAAGATATAATAAAATAAAAATTTGACATGGATATAGAACAATAATTCGCAATATGGAACAGTAAATGACAAATTGGGAAAATCATTTCAAATGTTAAACAACGGCAAATGAAATTTCAATAAAACGTTATTTAATTCGAAGCTTGTTTATTATGAGAAAAGTTATATGTTGTGCTACGATATTACGTGTATAATAAATATATACTGTTTCATAAACAGTACATGTTTAGTAGACAACGCATTTCCGCGCACGAATCAAACAAATGGTCCAAAGCATTTCGCACAACTGCATATTTTTCACTGTCTCGTCGCTCTTTCAAGCGAGTGCATCTCGTACTTATTTTGGCGAGTGATATTTTTATCAAAGAATAACTTGCATTCTTTCTCTGGACCTTCCAAGATGTCTCACATTTTTCTTGAAATTCCTTTCGACACAAATGTACATAACATTCGCGTACGGAAGATAATAAGTGCAGGAAGATAGTAAATCCTGGATATTTACCGCATATTTACTAATTTAAAAGCATCACTCTCCAAACGTATTACAGATACAACGTTGCAAGAATCGAAAACAGATAGGAGCTATTTATTACCAACAACGATCGCGCTGTATAGACTCCGCGCGCGCTCCGTGTTCGCCTTCGGTTTTAGTTTATTCAAAGACGATGATGCAGCTGCGTCAAAGTGCATTCGCATGTATATCGAGCTTGTATCTTTGGTCGACTGTTCGAGAATCTAAAGTCTGCCGCAGCAGCAGTAAGGCGTATCCACACTCGGAGGAGCGCGAGCAATGTTCCTTCCTACCCACTTTTGTAAGCATTCAAGAAATCACTAACGAGGAAACCCCGTAAACGGCTTTCTGATTCCAACGGGAATAGCGAATTTGCGGAGCTTTACTGCATTTTGCACGCGACTAAAAAACGCCTGACGTAGACAGTTCTCGCAAACGATGCTCGGATTTTGCCGGCTGGACACGTATAACGGCTATTGAAAAGCGAGATATCCCTTGCTGAATTACATCAATCACTCTCGTAGAAAATTTCATTTTAAAATTTATTACTGTTTAATGTGCTCCCGCAAAATAGAACATGGAAATAAGATGATCCTCGTTTGTCTTTCTGTAGAAGAATTAAATATATTATACAAATTGCATTGAGAATAATAAGTTGAGCTAATAAATCTCGAGATTGCTAGGATTCAATTTTTGGCTAATACCAGGTGCTGACGTAACGTGTAAAAGCAGTTCCTACTCTTCGCTATACCGTGATGAGAATTCGCTTTTAGCCGACGCAACGTGACGCGATGCGTGGATATAGACGAGCATCGTAGTGGAAGAGGCGTATTGTTCACCGGACGCCAAGCCGCACCATTTATAAGTTCAGTGTTCCCTAATGTAGTGGCTTGTTACTTGCGATTTTACGTAATGCTTTATTTGCTACGAAAAGTTTCTCCCTTTTGGTTCCCAAGACACGTACCCATGCTAACACATTTCTTTTTCTAGTATAGCTATTCTTATATCTGTCAGGAAAATTACTGTTTCGGTAATTTGTCAACGCAATAACGCGGAAAAAGATTCAGGACTCTACCGTTTCGGTCCACGCGAAATAATAAGGTATAATTGTTTAGGTGCGATGAGAAACGTTGAGAAATATGGCGAATTCATGGCACCCGCAATATACTAATGCATATTTAATAAGAGGTCCAGTTATCTCAAAAGGAAGCAACGCGTTGAAATTCTGTGCGCACAAGCTCTTATTTTTCATGAAAATACGTTCTCTCGTGGTCATTTAAAGTATTGCTTTTTCTCTTCTACAATACATAAAGAATATACCTTCCGGCTCCGCAGCTTTTTTCTTTCTTTTTTTACCAAATAACCCTCTAAGAAGTTTATAATCCTCTCAGACGCAGAGATTCTCTGGAGAGTTATGATCCGGATTCTTTTTGAATGCGAGTAACTGGCCACGGTGTGTAGCTATCAAGATCACGCGGAAACGTGCAAGACTACGGCGTACATACATGCATAAAATAAATTCTCACGTTCTACGATTCCTACGTAAAATATTCTTGCAGTCGCAAATTCTTTTCCATCCGGTTTATTATCAGTGCGCGTTTACGTTAATTTATAGTCGGAAACGCAAATCAAATCGAGTAACCTCGACCCATTATGAATTCTTTAAGGAGTTGAGATAAATTTCGCTCCGTCAGTCTACAGTAAATTACCGTCTTTAACTGTCAACAGTTTGTCGAGTTTGTGAGAAACTCGTTAACATACGTTTTATTGACGCGAACTATTAACGCGCGTAACCAACGCCGCGTTACTCACGCGCGTCTGACTAGAATCCGTCGTGGCGGTATGCAAATGTTCTAGCTATGAATTAGCGATTCGCACACAGCGTTAAGAGCTACGAGCGTATATATCCGCATGGTAAAATGTCGAAGTGCACATACAACGTCGAATTCAGCTCGACACGCCACGTTTTCACGCACCTGTTTGCCACTGTCGTATTCCTTCCAGTGTACTCTAACGACCGCGTGTCATCGGAGTAAATAGTTAGCAGTGAAACAGTTCGATCGATAGATCAATCGTCGTTCGTTGTGGTTAACCTACGTTAATGTGATTATCGACAAAGCTTCTGGATAGTCTCCGATTCAGCGATATATTTAATCGAACAAAGTAATTGGAGACTTTTAAACATTCTATTCTCTTAATGTGATATGTAGATATATATGATATGATTATGTTAATCGAACGCGAAATGGAAATACGAGGTAGGATATTTTTTGCAATAGCAACGTTGTAACGCGTCAATACGGCATATCAATTGCAAACAGATACCTATCAATGTTTTCCGATACCGCAAATCTAAATAAAATTGTACGTGATGCAAAATATCCTATCACGTGCATGCGTATCAACCAGTTTTTCGGTATTACGTGGCGCCAGTGGAAAAATCGAGATGGAATTAATTTCTCTTTTTCTCCCAAAATAAACTGCTCTTTTTCTTTTTTCGCGATCCAATCTGACATCGAGCGAAGAGAGCAGAAATACGCCAATCCGGATGAAACCTTTCTATCCAATTATCCCGAATAAGTTCAGACCGCGAATTAAAAAGAAAGTCGAATCGAAAAGAAGAAACAAAACTTCTTTTGATAGGGTGTTCTATATTGCGAACTTGTTATAATTTCGTAAGCAACTTTAATTGGTTGAGCTAGCCAAAATCCATCGAATCCGTTTAAATTTTCGGACTTTATTGCTTCGTATACTTTCGCGGTCATTAATTTTTTGCATCAAAAAGTAGCTCCACAATCTGTATGCTGAAATCGACGAATGCATTATTGATGATACCGGTATGTATGACTGTATAATCTTGCTTGGACGTGTCTATCTAATACGCGCTGGCGTGGATACAATGGCAAGTTAGTGGGCCGGCTAAGTCATAGACTGAAACCAGAAATCGGAAGATTAGCACGTTGATGTTGTCTAACGCGTTCGATTTAGAATTACGAGCATCCGGTGTCTCGAATGTACCTTGTCCAATTATGAGTAATGAACCTGACCTATGACCTGACGCTGCCGTATGCATCAAAATGGAATTCAGTAGCGTCGGTGCCGCAACCGAAGCGTGAAAGGCATGTCGAATTAAAATGCGAAATTTTGAGAGCATGGATAACTCCCCTAGTAATCTGTATAAATAAGATATAGATTATAAATTTTTGCGGCATTCAATAATATATTACTAATAAATATTAAGTTTTTTGATTTTACGAGGCATCCTAAACTTAAAAATTAAAATTTAAAAGAAAGCATACAAATAATTAATATTTGTCTAAATCTGTGTGCATTATTTGAATTAATGAAATAAAAATCATTATCTATGATAATTTTTAATAGATAAACGAAGTAGCGAAATAAGAAGAATGCAAATAGCAGAAAAAAATATAAAAACTCCGAACGTAACTAGGTTAGTGTAAAATATGTATATATACATATATAAGGCCAGACATATCACTAAAATAATGCGCAATGAACATGCAATTTTTATAATAATAAAATGCAATGCGAGTGTAATATAACGTAACTTGCTCCGATTGACATGCGATTAAACTCATTACTTAACATACTAATCTATAATACGTGATCACGATGTTATCATAATGCATTTAATACTATATATTGATAAAAGTCTACGGTAAAAATACATTTGGGGCAAGAACTAATCAGCTTTTACAATTCAACACCACTGGCCTAACAACCTAAAAGCAAAGCCTGCTTAATTATCTGACAAGTACGTAAAGGCTATTCCCGAAGGATGGAAACTCTCGTGTATACTGGTAACTCAAAAGGTAGAGTCATCCGGCGAAGGGGTTGTTAAACACGATGTCTGGGACGGAAAACGTAAATGTACTCTTCTTAAATTCGCTACCGCTTTTGAATTACAGCGGAATGAAGTTTTTAAAACGGTCAGCTCGATGCAATGTTTACTGGTAAAAGCATTTTGAGATTGCACGTTTTAATGGAAAATATATATTTAAATTTGCATGCACACGGATCAATCGCTTGTAATCGCTAATTCAAAAGATATGATCGTAGAGGAACAAATTTGGAATCCAGCAATGATAAAATTATTATTAAATATTATTCAAACAAATTGAGTTTTCTAAAATATGGTGGCATACGGCCTTGATGTTTATTTTTGCGTACGACATACAGTGCATTATACATATGCAAAATCATTATGTCATGCTATCAAATATTAGTACAAATCGCTGTGTTACTTATCGTCGAAACGCAATTATTTTTTGCAAATAATTACAAATTGACGATAAACGATTTGTATCTAGGCTACGATTATTTGTCGAAAGCTACTTAAACTTCACGAAAGATTTCTTTGTTTGAAATAAAAATCGGAGTAATACGGATAAAACTTAAAACATCGTTTTATTTAAAAAATAGATGGATAGTTTTTTGTTCTCTTATGGAGTTACAAAAAAGTTTGTTTTCAAATATATATTTCATCGTACGTTTTCAGATTTCTACAATAACAGACATATGGAGGGCTAAAAGCCATAGTGGCGTAGGTAAGTCAAATTTTTTAAAATATTGACTCGTGTGCACAGATGCAATCTATACAATATATAAATTGAATCTATGCATAAAAAATTTAACTTACACCACTATGGCTTTTATCCCTCCATATGTACACATATATTAAATTCTTATTGTTTAAAAGTTGAAATATTCGCATCTATTATTTCAAGGAAAACATATCGGCTGGTCTTGGCACTAATTTTGAGTTGTTTTGAATCATACTGCGCATTGTGTGCTCGCAAGGCTACTTTGATCTCGTTTGAACGTCGACATTCGAACAGATAGGTAGAAGCGCGTATTGGTTTTTATCATCACGTTATTATACATCGAATTCATAGCGATTTAAGTAAAAATCGAAGAAACAGAGGATAAAAATTATCTTTTAAATAATTTTTAGTTTTAAGTAGAAACATTTACTTAGGTTTAGTTACATTAAGAAACGTTTAATTTCACATTATACTTTAAATTTAATTTAAAAACAGTTTATCGATTACCGTTCCCAAATTAGAAAGTTTCACATAAACAGTTCACATCAACAAATTTTAAAAAACCTGATTGTATTTTTTATTACCAACTTATATTTGTTTCACGTAATTATTTATTACAGTTAATGGTAAGGATGCCGTGCAAAGTGTCGTGCGATATTCTTATATAATTAGTCTGTAATTAAATATGACTTTAACGCGCATCGTCGTAATTAACCGTACTTCCATGAGCGTTGTGTTGTGTGGTATGTGTACAACGAAAAAATATAAAAGGAAAAGAAGACTATAATAGGCATCGAGCTATAGCAATAAGTAATTTATTATTTTTATGATATGTGTATTATTTTTTACTACTTGTAGATTCAACCATCTTCTGTTAATATAACCGATTTGTAAGAATTAAAACAAAGGGACACTTTTATTTATAAAATTTTATTACAATTTTAAAAAATTTACATAATCGCATACTTTTATTTAAAGGGACATTTCTGAAATTTTTAAATTATTTCATTAAATATATACATTGCATTGATGAGTATCAAACTATCTCTCTCTTATTTTAAATCAAAACATAATATATCTTTGACAGAATGTTAAAGATAAATGCAACATCTCATAAATTTATTACTTGAAAATGGATCGGCTATGATAGATTAATGTCAATATTTAATCATATACATGTGAAATCATCTATCAATTTATTATGCATGTAAACATTTGTATAATATGAGATCATAAAGAGCTCATTATATATATTAATGCATCATCTACTGACATTGTCTATCACTCAGAGAAAACTCCAGGTTTAAATCGTTCGAAAATTAACAAATGGATATAATCCGATAACTTTCAATCATAATTACAAAAAACCTAATATCAAGGCCAAAATAATGTCCGATCTATGATATCCAATTATCAATGTCTGGATATCATTAATCGAACATTATTTTGATCGGCTTTTTATAATTCCGATTGAAAGTTATCGGATTACCCGTTTGTTAATTTTCAAACAATTTTATTTCTCTTAGTGTAACATTTCATTTTTAATCTTTTACGGTACAACAAAATAATTACTACCAATCGTAGAAAATATAACACAAAATTACAAGCATAAAAAAGTGACACAAAATATTTTACAACTAAAGTAAGATTACAGGTCGATAAAATAAATCATATATGTACAGATAAAAAAATGGTGGAGCCAATATCAAAATTAAAAGTAAATGAAATTGAATGAACCGTGGCAGATATTAAAAGTAAATGAAATTTTTACTTTTAATATCTGCCATATAAGTTTATTTCGGATTTATTAACTTCGATATCAGATTGGTATTCAGTGACCTGAAAACCCCTTACATTTGAATAACATAATTAAAAAATATTTTATAGATCCTAATGTTTGCAACTTTGACACAATAGATTCCATCAGTACAAAACTTATTTTTTTCAAACATAGGTAAAAATAAGCGCCAAATGTACGCACTCCGTATAAACTATATTCCATTTGTATTGTATTTTCTACTACAAAAAAAATAATATTAGATTAAGTAAATATGATAAATTAATTTGATTTTTTTTAAACATGTTTCCTTATTATATTTGTTATATATCTTCTTTTTTTACATGTTACATGGCTGCGTTTGTTGGGTTATTAAAAGTAAGTTACCGTTATTCATTATTTATTGACAAAAGTAACTCGGGACTGTCATTATTTTTATTTTATAATAAAAACGTTACAAGTAACGTGTTACTTCCCAATCTTGTATCCTATTCCAAACTACTATTATAAGCAAGAAATTTAGATAAAAAATAAAATTATTAAGATTTACAAAAAACACTTGGCATGCTCTTTCTATGTTACTCGTGTGACGTACGAGTATACTTCAAAAATATTTGTAAGAAACATTGTTAATATATTCCGGGCAAGCCAAGCATTTTTTTGCTTATATTTTTTATAATTTTAATTATTTTTTTTTTTTTTAAGAAAAGCAAATGTTACTAATTTATTATATTCGCTTGGCGCGAACCTCTTAATATCATTGTTTTTGTAGTAGAAAATACAAATGGAATACAGTTAATACAGAGCATGACGTACACCTGGTGCTTATCTTATTGAAAAGGTAAGTTTTGTACGGATTAAATTTTCGAGAAGAGTTTATTGTTTAGAAAAATAGTATAAAATAAGGAAAAAGATGTAAAATAAAGCTTTTATTTAATTTTAGTGACGTTTATATCTCGTTTATAAGGATAAAGTTATAATGAGATAAAGTGAATAATTTACACATATTACGTGCAATAAAAGATATATTAATACCTATAGAATAGAGAAGATTATTAAAATGTTTAAGTGAGTATTTTTTCTCCTCTTTCCTAAATATATTTGTAATGGAATTTAAAGTTTGCATTTGTCCTCCTTCATATTTCCAGGATCAAGAGATACGGTAATGTCTCGCGCCAATAAATATACGCACAGCGAGACCGCACCGTGCTATCAACTTTACGCAAACCGTCGAGTTGCGAGCACTCGAGATTATTAGATCTCAATAACCACTCAATTAAATATTACACGACCTAATGCAAAAAAGCAATACTTTGAAATTTTATTAACATGTATTTTTACAATTACAAGAAAAAGGACAAGATATATTTTGTTACACAGCATATTCCATCTAATTTGTCTAATTAAAAACGTGCACTAGTTACGTTTATTTTTATATCAATTTTATTATATATTATTAATAATTTTTTTAACCATCCATATTTATTGATAACTTGATTTTACATTGTTTAAAACAAAACAAAATACCATGAAAGGGAATAAATATTTCGTCACAATATCGCCAATATTCCTGGCTATCCATCGTTTACTTACATCTCACGATACAACCATATTCGCTCTATGAATACGAGTGTCATCCGCAGTACTGCAACTCGTCGCGAATATCCATCTCCGATCGCGGTACCTATATATTACACTAAATGTAAATAGCGTCCGTATACACGCTACTAGCCGAGTTTCTCGACAGTTTACGTCGAGAATTCAAAGTTCCCTTTCTTTAAGTTGTATAAAACTAAATAGGATTAATCAAGATCACGTAGAAATTGCATTCATCGTCCGACTGTACACTCATCCTCGGTGCGGAACTCTTTAACGCAATTATAAACTATGCGCATTTTACTTCCGGGTATGTTAACCCTGCGTACCTGACGTGGTCGCAAATCGAATTTTTTGCTGCCAGTAGTTTTAATCCAATTTTAGTTTCATATCGAATGTGGCAGAAAGCGACGCCGCAGACACGGTGATGCAATTACACCTTTAAAATCAGGAGTGAATAAAGTTGAAATTGGATTTGGGAATAATCGTATTAATCTTCTATAAATCTGTATAATTCTATAGTGGTTTTCTCTTCTCAATGCAACAATTGCAATAATTCAAATTGTCGGTTTTAATTATTTAAATTAAAGCCAATGAACTATACGCTATATTGGAATGTGAACTCTACCCTATAGAAGAAAACGGGACGAAAGAGGTGGAGAACTATAATCAGCTCGTCTTTTCTATTGCTGTAATGGTTTTCTATTGCTGTACTCTTCGAGAACAATAGAAAACCATTGACTAATTAAAATTTGCTAAACAGAGACAAAAATGATCCCTATAAATCGACCCGTTTTTTTCTTCTTACTGCCCGGGGCACTAAGCATGGCAGTACGTATTCCAGTATGGTATATAGTTCACTGATTAAAACATGTGACATGAAGGAGCGAGATTTTTATCATGACTGAATGTTTAAACAAAATAATTCTAGATTTTTGTAGAACCTATAGATACTTGAAATGAATTTATTGATTACTTTTTAAATATTATTGTGTAATTAGAGAGCAATCCTCTTCGGCTATAAGTCAGTGGTACGACTTTGCAGAGATTGAAGAAATTGGTCAATTATTGAGGTTAGTACTCTGGGACGATTCGAGTGCGGAGAAATCTTGTTTGACATACTGATTTATTGCAATGCGGACCAAGAATCCTAAAAACGATTTAGTACCCTAAATATCACCCTGTCAGCGATAAATCTTTCTTTACCGAATGGGCGAAATTGCAGATTCCTTTAGATCAATGTTACTCCGGTGCAGCCATTGTTACAGTGCGCAAGGATCGTAGACGTTATTAAATTCTCTGTGTGTAAGCGAAAAGAACACAGTCTATCGTCCAATTTGTAAGACAAAAATAACAATTCCTATCAGATCTTTCCTATCAGTTCATAATAAAACCTACAGGCATCTCGCAAAACTCGTCCGTCACGCTCGTGATGAAGTGCCTAGAAATTGTAGATTTGTTAACAGAAAGAGAGGAACAAACGACTTCTCTATTTGCGCGGTCAGTCGCTCTGTGCTATCGGAAACGCCTGGTCAATTGTGCGAGGTCAGTGTCTCGAGAGGAGGGAATTGTAACGGTGACATATCGTCTCACTGCAGTACATCCGCAGTGAACCGACGTACATCACAGTTGGGGATTCCAATCTTGGAATTTTCCTCGCATTATATTGCATGCATGCGAATATATACGGATCAGTGACTGCTTTCTGATCTGACACATCGAAGTAAAGTAGCATTAAATCGAATTTTTTTGTCACTCACCGCGATCGAAAGAGTAGTTGTTCAAAATACAGAACGTGTTTCTCTCGTAGTACGCAAGGTTTATTCGATTTATTTGGATTTATTGTTACCTATTTTCTTTTTATTCGTATTTTTAAAGAATAAAGAGTGAAACTAAATTTATAAATATATATTTATTCATCTATTGTTTTATTTATTAATGCATTGCAAATGTGCAAATATTAATTTATATTACAACAATGCATAACAAAAAGACTGGGTAACATTTACATTAATTTAACAGAATTTAATTACGGTTAATAGACATTTAGACCTTGTTATGGTGTAATGAAACCTACAAACATATATGTTTTACAATCACATTCCCGGCTGTTTAACGCATCCCAACAAATGTTTTTCTTCAAGGTTTCGTTCAATTTATTCGTAATTTAAATTATGAATGAATCGCAACAAACGTTTAGTAGCAAAAATAATTATTTTATTAAGTTAAAAATACAAAACGGTTCACTCGCACATTGTGTCCAGTATAATTGTTATTTTGCTTTCAACAACATCATACCGTTATACAATTATAAAAATTAATATTAATTTTTATTAAGAGAGTAAAAAGTAATACATGTACATTACACTGTTAATAATTATTTATAAGCTCATAAATTTATAAATAGAAGATCGTATTTATAACTGCTTACAAAAATTCAATTTTTTTCCAATAAAACATCGGTAAAACACTGTCAAGCCGAAACCTTGTACTAAAATACTGCTGATTAAATAGCTTTCTAAAATAATATTGGCACAACATATTACTCTTGC
Organism: Temnothorax curvispinosus; assembly: GCF_003070985.1. Classification (NCBI taxonomy): domain Eukaryota; kingdom Metazoa; phylum Arthropoda; class Insecta; order Hymenoptera; family Formicidae; genus Temnothorax; species Temnothorax curvispinosus. The sequence continues at coordinate 215,610 of NW_020225678.1, forward strand.
TACTCGAAAGAGATTAATATTCGTTTTCCTAGAATATGTCTAAAATTATCTTCATTCAGGTTCTCGCACTTCGAGCTTCCAAGATCACCCAAGTACAGGAGTTAATGTAATCTGAAAAGCAAATAATATTAACCACTTCATATGCACATCTCATATATGACTGTGGATTTATGTTTTACGTATAAAATATTTCGTGCTCTTGATTATCGTCAGTTATTAATATATATTAATTTTTGTTTTATACTATACTATTCTATATTATATTATACTATTAATTAAAAAAGATATCGATAGCTTAGCTAAATTGATAGCTATATTTTGTCTAAAAAGTAAAAACTTTTTGCTTTAAAGGGTCAATATTACATTTGCGTTTCTCCATCATTATTCGTAATCTGCACGCCCGTTCATTCTCAAACAAATCGAGGTAATATCTCGCGCGATTAGCCGACGGTTTTCAGTAATTCAATTAGGTTCTTATGAGATTCAAGCCGGAGTCATTTGTTATTGCAGAGCAGAAAAGGCGGATCTCTCGGGATAGATTTCCTAAGTGCACAGCCGGTTTGGCGCCACTCTGTCTGGCAAAGTTTCAACCTCTTAAACGGGTTGAGAAAAAAACTTTCCTGCCATATTGCATTAAAGAAGTGACTCCGTGATGAATTCATTTTTCCCAGAAATTTATGATTATGAATACCAAAATAATAGGGGAATTTTGTTCGGAAATTGTCTGAGTTTTACCTGGAATGCCTCCCGTGTTATAAGAGAAAATTCAATTCGAATACCTTACTATCGTGCGGGCATGTAACATGATCGAAAAATTAAAAGAATTTATTTGCTAAATAAAGATGCAAATAACGGTTAATAAAATTAAGTTATTAGAAGTGTATATCTACATAAAATTTTTTCTCTCTTTTAACGTTTTTACTATTCTCTAAACGTGTATACATATAATAAGTATTATATATTTATGCAACACTGAATATTATATGCGTATTAAATTGCCTTAAGCATTATTCCATCAATTGCGTGTACACGTCAATAATGCATCACATATAAATTTAGATAGTGATAGCTAACGCGCTTTCAAGTTGCACAGTTCAGAGTATTTCGCGCAATTGTTGTTCAAACTAGTCGGCTTGGTTATAATATATAGTAGTGTTGATGTGATTAGTTACGAAGCAAATCCGTGGTAGAGTATCCCGGTAACTTTAACCAATTGCTTTTATGTCGATGATACTAGACGATCGCGATACGTACAATCGCGGCGTGAATTTCTATCATGCGCAGCGCTTTATCGGTCCGATACTTCTCGCTGACTCGTTTATTTATTTAAGCGCATCGCGCAACCGGGCCGCTATAACTTTGAGGGCGTTTTCATATTTACGCGCATAAATCCTCACTTCCCTTTCCATGGTACGTAACATTTTTGATGCCGTGGGCTTGCACCAGACGCGCTTTATGTACGAGCTCTACGTGACTGCTGCTGCAAAGATTCTCTTCAAAATACAGGATTTCCCGACAGTGTCGGATGTCCTTTCAAGTATGGATATAAGACCAAAACTTAGAAAAGCTAGACATATTTCAATGTCCAGGCCACTAGGCTGGAGTAAACTTAATGTAACATTAAAAATTAAACAGTTTTAAAAATTAATCGATTATATGAGTGACTAATTTTTTATTGACAAACGTGCACATCAATTTTACATACAAATGACGCTCTTTATCACACTAGTACGTGCTTTTCTGTGCGCCATATGTCGTCTGCTCTAAGTCCGAACCTCATTCAAGTTTTAGTATTAAAAGTAACGTTACACGAGCGACAACGGATAGATCCCAAAGTGGAGCAAAAGAATTGAAAGGAACTAAGGATGGATCTGCAAAGGGGGCGATGAGGGTAAAAGCACACCTTGTGTGCTGCGTGGTTGTCGTGCTACTGTGATTTGTTGCAGTCCTCTGGAGGACGATTGTACTCCATCTTGATGAATAATTCATCAGTCAAGCACACACCGAAACCGTGCAAGTCCCGCGATTGGACTACCCAGTAACGTGTCCCAAAATGTTTCAATAAATCCTCCACTGCCGTCGTTGCCGGCATTACTGGCGTTCCTGCCATTGTTCTCTCTCCAAAACCGTCGGCTGCTCGCGTCTTTAAATCTCAAACAACATTTTATCTTCATTAATTACGGCTTCATGATGCATACACATTTTATATGGTCGCTATGGCGCAAATCCGATAACTTGTCCAAACATTTCCAGTAACGAACGAACAAAGTGTAAATACTGAAATATAATAATCTTTGTTTTTCGATACACTGTACGGCAGATCATAGAACACGAATATGTTTCTTTAAAACTGTATGACTTTCATCCACTCTTTCTATATCAAACTACCGTATATGCAGTTATAAACACGGCAAAAGCTCGGACAAGCCCTCGCGTAGTTGTCGTCAGGAAACGCTGACATCCTGTAAATCAATCTCTCCGTTTCTTTTGCGTCTGTCTTCTGCCTCGCGGAAACTCGTTCCCCCACTGTTTGCGGAACTTCGTGCGGGAAAACACTCCGAGAGATCCTGTGCGCTTGCTGAGGGATACCCTCGCGGTTTCTGCCTCTGCCAGCCTCTCTCTCGGCACTCTCTTCACCACTTTCGAGAAGATTTGTATCCGCGAATGTGCAAGAGACTCCCATTCTCTGAATTCCGTGATACGTTTTACTTTATGTACGTTGTCCCTGATAAACCGTGTACCGTATAAACTAACTAACTAACGAGTCGATTCCGAGGGATAGATACGTACAAAGAGCGGGGATCTCACGCGATTAATCCGCGGCATGCCGTTCTATATCGCGGTATCATCGAAAGGCATTGAAGTCGAAGTACCAGCAAGTACTTATACCAGCAAGAAATAGCGCGAATACGTGAAATAACTCGCCGATCGCTTTCTCGTTTCCATCCGCTTAGATCGTCGCTAATTACGTCACTTCGGCAAGTTTAGAGGGAAGTTTAAATCATGAATTTCGCGATACACAGGAATTCCAACGTATTTATCATTTATCCTCTTACTGAATTGCCGTAAGCAGTCTCACGAGATAATTTGAATACTAAACTGATAAGATATAAGTTACAAGCGCTGATATAATGCAGTAACTGTAATGTTTATTTCATTATTTTATTTTATTTTATTTTTTCATTTATTTGAAATATTTTATAATACAGAATTTATGTTGTAAAGAATTTGCCATATAAAATTCAATTAATTATCGTGATTTAACTCACTTCAATGAAAGTACATCTTTCACATATATATGATGAAAATTTTAATTGAATAATGATTACATACAGGAAGAAAGCATTTTATCGATATTTATGATAGAGAACATTCAGTGAAAAAGAAACTCGGTTAAATGTAAATTGTCAATGTATCAAAATAAATATTTTTTAGTATATTATTACCACATACACAATTAAAGTTTTTCGGGAATTGCAGTAAACATAATTTCGTGTGTAAAAATATAATTTGGAAAGGTTTTTTGATATATTTTACATATCATCATGGTATTTCGAACGGAGATATATATACGATATGTAATAATGTAATATGTTGATATAAAATTAATTTATTCAAGTGACAAGTTACGCTTTGTCAATCGATATAAATCTTAAACTCAGCATATATATGTCCATGAAACTTTGGGAGATCATCTCTCTTCGCGAGGTACGAATATATCCCAGCAACGAAGGTCTTGGGGCAGTAACACGCTAACCACGTGAGGGAAAGCCGTGCGAAACTCTTACTTTACTTTAATTTACGAGTTCAGAATAGTAGAAACGAACACGAAAGTTCCTGAGAAGAATACTACATCTCATTAACCCTAAATTACCAAGTCAATGTGAGAAATACGAACTAGACATTCGTTCCATGAGTTACGTCTTCCGAATTTTCTGTAAACCAGTATTTTCAAAGAACGAGTAAAATTTTTGCAAACTAGTGAATTGAGTTAACCATAATATGTATATGGTATCGCGCGCGCGCGAACCGAGTGATTTTGCTTTATATAATTTATAACACCCTGCAATTATTCGTCAATTAAATTTGTTTTACATTTTGGTCCTTCACACTTGAAACACACGTTTCAATCAAAATTAATCGTTCTATTTGTACGTGATAAAAACAAAAGATTTTTCAGTGCAAATGTACATTTTTGGAAAATTATACCGATAAGCTGGTAAACAATGTTCGGCGGGATCGTATTATTTGAAAAATGCAATTGCGTCAATATCAAATTAACGTTAGCTTTCGCAGTTATGCACCGAAGCACGCATGGTTTTATGAATTGCGTGCAATTTGTGTTCTGTTTAATCTGATGGATAGAAAGCATTTTATATTTCTACATTTCCTCATATTTCTCTCATGGACCAGAAAATTTCTTTTTGACGACTCGAGGGACGCGCGCGCTTAATGATCCAATAAATGCTTCATTATTCAGATAGCGTGGAAAAAGGCACTGCTTTCTTGCGATTTTCTTCAACTTCTATCAATGTTAAAGAACGTTCATTTATAAGATAGTCATTGAATATTAGTTTCCATTCAAGATTCGTTACTTCTCGAGCGATCAATTTTTTCGTTGATGTCGAATAAAATCCACGTTCTTGGATTAATCTTCTGTATATGTATGTCGTATTTTCATTGTCACCTTCGTATCATTCATTATCGTTTTACATTCTTTGCGCGAGAAATGTGTGAAGATACAGTACCACTTAATAGACATATAATGGTAAAAATATAAAAAAATACAAGCGATTTTATATATAGATCGACACGTCGCGGCTTAAGAAATCTGATGTTTCGTACGGTCGGCTCGCTCCTTCAGTTTCGTTATCGGTGCGATATGTGATACCATACGAAGCGATGGAAGCGGTAATTGTTCCGACGCAACGGACCTCCTTAAGCGAGAGGTGACGTGCGGTGCGCGAGGTTCCCACGTGCAGGCTTCCTGTGTATATTCGGGCGCAGTCAACGACACGTAAAGTCGCGCGTCTAGGGTCAGACCGACGTTCCCTCGAGCGTGGTTCCTTCGACTCGGTTCTCATCGACCGACTAGTATATCCTACGCCGCGCTACGGCTCCGAGAAAACGACCTCGAACATCCGCGTTGAAACTTTAAACCAGGTTTTGGCGTTGCGACGCACACATAAGTTTCGATTGTGTATTGTACAATTGTACAAATGCAATTTGTGTAATTTGTCTTTGATTGCGTCTGGGAGATCGAAGGGAGATAGAAGAAAGAAAGATAGAAGAAGGTAGACAGAAGAAATTTGATAAAAGAAATTTGTAGATTATATTTTGTTAACATATGCCCTCGAAATTTTTCGAAAAAAAATTCAAGAACGTAGCAATTATAGTAGCAATTATAAATACAGAAATAATAACAAATATTTAAAAATGCGTATATAATACAATGAAGTTAAAGTGACATTCTATAACTACATTATTGAAATTACAATAAAGCTGTCTAAAAGTAAGATAATCTAAAGAAAAAAAAGAAAAAACAGAGAAAAAATAGTTATTCTGTTTAAATAATTAAAAAACTTTTTATTTAAGAATAATAAGAAACAAAAAATAAGTAAAGCAGAATTGAATAAGTATAATACAAATGAATTAATAATGCAAAAAAATAATTTACAGAAGTAATGAAAAGAAAAATAATAATTACAATAAATTTATTTTTATTGTATTAAATTGTATTAAAAGTGTTTTTAATGTAATTATATTAAATAAATTTCTTTCTTTCTTTCTTATACAGGCGCGATGCTAAAAAAAAAATTTTCGATATCTTTTAAAAATGTGGAAAGACAGAGACTTTGGTCAATTTTGCTGAATCAGAATGTAAGGATAATGCGGTGGAAAACGACTATTATACGATTAGAAAAGATCGTCCCAATTGGTCCGAACTTTCTGCGTTCCGTTCCTATCTATTTTCTCCTATGTCACTAATAGCGTCGTTTCTTCGTTTCTTGTCCGTTTCGGGAATTAGATCACGCCGCATCGCCGAGGCGTGAAAAGGGTAAGTGCTAGAGAACGGACCTAAATTACTCGTGGGACATTCGTGGAAAATTTATACAGCCTTGATTACGTAAGAAATTTATGCAAATTGGAGATATAATAGGAGTCTGATAAAATCCGTGCTTTCTGTTAGAGAAAATAGTGTTATAGACATAGAAAAACTTCATTTATTAAGTCATTTTTCGTATTGTCGATGGGAGCAATGACAAAATACTCGCTGTAAAATGGACTAGTCATAAATGAAGGAAATTTTTTGAGGAATAGAGGAATAGAGGATTTGCTAGGAACAATATACAAATCTTGTGTAACTATTTTACAAGCACCAAGCTTTTGTCATTCCATGAAAATGTAAACATAAATCTGAGGAAAACAAACTTGCTAGAAACTTGTATGAATCGCGAGGCGCGCCGAATGTCTTATTAAAACTACGGAGGACTTTGATTAACACCGCTGCCGATATTCGTGTTGCAAACCATAGTAATCACAGTTGCGTACTTCGCGGTAATGAAACAATACGGGAATAATTTCTATTCGAGATAAATTTGCGTGACTAGTAAGGGACAAAGACAATTTTTGTTGCAACACGCACGAACGTATGCAAATGCACATATTGCGCCATCATAACGCGGTGGAAAGTTTTCTAATATGGGGGAAATTGAAGTCGTATCTTGGACAATAATAGCTTCGCCGTATAATTCTCGTATCTACATTTCGTAATATCATCACGACTTATATTTCGCAATATCATCACGACAAAATATATGACGTTTATTAGAAATTTGAGTAGGATAATTAATATATTCTAAAAATATAATGCATATATAAACTAACATAATTTAAATATCTTATATTTTAAATGACATTTGCACATACGCATTGATACGAAACCGTTTTAAGAGTCAGATTTGTATAATAAAAATGCTGAACACATTTTTTTGCCAAGGCAGCGATTCATAATTATAACATTTATCCATTGCATTTAAGATTGAAAAGATAAGCAAGATGGAAAATAGTTTCTCATTAATCATCGTGCCGAAGTTGGGTTGATTCGAGTTGAAAGACGTACTCAATGTTGATCTCGGAATGATTTCCGCAGGAGAAACAATGGCGCAGATTTTCTCACGATACCAGCGCAACAGGATGTAGCTTTGAATTTAATTTAAATCGGGAACGTGTGAAGTGCAATCTGTTATTGTTGCGTGTACTCTCCGCCGTCCATCCTCCTTCCTCACCTCAATCGCGAGCAAAGTAACGGTCCATTTACCACTGTAATGCTGCATATGTATAAACTTATGGATTATTGTAAGTTAACGAACGTAATAAAATTTCAAATCGTGTAAGAAATTAATGTCAACGTCTTAGGGTTATAAGGCTACTGCAAATAATAAGCAAATTAAAAGTAGTTTGCTTCACGTCTGGATACGCGAAAATTTTCAAATATTCTCTTGTCATGAATATATATTTTATGTCTGAAGAAAATGACTTTTGCCACCCGGTAATACTTCCGTGGTACTTTCTTAGGAAGTTTCTTGGGAAAGTTTCGCAACTACATCTCGCCCAATTCGCATCGTAATGAGGCTGTCAGACTGGCCATCGCACGGTTAAGTACCAGTCCACGATCACTTGTAAAAGATGTACTACGTATATTTTACCACGTATATTTTAAATTAAACCGAAAAATTAGAATTATAGTTATTTTTAATTCAAAAATAGAATTTTAATTAATTTTATTTAACTGCCATTTTTTCTTAAATTTTGAAGCAAATTGTGATTTTATAAATTCTCGAATAATATATTTCTAATATTTTTATTGGAAAAGTAACAAACAATTTTAATTTCAATTTTAATGATGTTTAAAGAAGTCAAATTAGAAAAAACCGTCAAAGGAATAATTACAAAAAATAGCCATATTATGATTCGTGTAAATAAAGGTGAATTCTCATAAAGTATATAAATTTTCGAGATTCAAGGCGTTGTATTATCTCGGGCATGCTCCAAGGCAGTGCAACCAATTAAATAGAAATGCCTTTGTTGGAGAGCATTGTTGATAGAAATATAGCCAGGGGATTCAAACAAATACATAAAATGCTTATGAATATTATGATTGTGTGTCAAAGAAAAGTGTTCCAACTCTTATAAGCCACATGCAATATCTAAATGAACCAAATAACTTATCTTGACATACAGTACACAATTTTTCATGAATATAAAATAGAAATAATGCTCGGAGATACGTGATAACTTGTTTAATAAAAATTCTCTCAATTCAAGAAATAACATTCTAGAGAGTTCTTGTATTGATTTACAGAATTCAAGAACAAATACCGATTAATTTTAAAACATCGATCGTAATAACAGTATAAAACTCTTGTTTGAAAATCAATTATTGAAACTGCTTGAAATTTGATATAATTTAACGTGTATTGCTCCTAACGTTGTTATTTGTACGTAAAGTTTAATGCATCAAATAACTTTTTATTTGTCAAATTACTATTATTTCTGTACGTTCTATTTTCTGTATTGTGCGGACTTCCATATTTCGTTAATCAAGTCCCGTATAATAATTGGGCTTAATTGAAAAACCGATAATAGGAATAGTTTCTCGTCACACAAAAGGCTCTTAGTACATCAACTATCGCCTAAGTATAATAACAATGTGGTAATTTCGTTTTCAGCTTTGAGCATTAAGCGAATATATAGTGTTCGTCCTATGATCATACGCTTGGGAATTGCAATATTAGTTTAAACTACACTTGATATCGTTTTAATATCAAATTTGACAAATTTAAAACAAAAGAGAATTTACTATATTGTATTAAATGATTTAAAGCATATATGATACAAATATTTCCGAAATATTCCAAATTCTTACTTTAACAATGCAATTTTCTTACGACACCAATTTACCACATTTTGATGATGTGCACTCGATGTATATGAAAAGATTCGCTTGTAATGTCTCGCATAAAAAAATTTTTAAAACCATTCGGTAATCGTTTGCGTAAATGGCGACTCTTAGAAATTTCTTCCGATGGCGGAATAATCGGGGATAGAGGTAATGCTCACTTGCGGCATTGTCGATTTTAGCGATAATAGCTAGTCGTATAAAGAATTTATATTATTAAAATAAAATGTGCTCGCAAAGAAGGTATTAGAGTAAATTTTTGGTACGATAATTTTTTATTACTGGAGTTCGAATATCTTTCAATTATGTAATAAGTGATACCTCTCAAAAAATGAATAATTGAATATATGAAATTAATCAAACGTATTTTAGAAAAATTATTTTCGTCGAAAATATGGTTATAAATTAATATTAATTATGCATTAATAGCACGAAATTGAAATACATTTAGTGCAAGATAAAATTCTACTTAATTATTATCAAGTATGTCAAATCTTATTATTCGAAATAAATGTTTGAAAAAACTTCAACGTTATTGCGTTTTTAAAGAGTATAAAGATCATTATTTTCCCTATTGTCCGAGCAATTTTAGCAGAATTCTTTAATAATGCAACCAGTTGTGCATTTTAATAATTGGTTACTATAGGAAACTGTAGCGAGTATTATACATATGTTTCTATTTTAGTATATCGAGAAACCATTTCGTCATAGCATGAATTCTCAGAGCAGTAGATATTTTATAAAACGAGGGCGGAGCTATATTTATTAGAATAAATTACCGGTTTACTTAAGAAAAAAAGAAAGTGCTCTGTGAAAAAGAGTATATAACTCCACTAAAAATATATTATCAAATCATCATGTGGTATAATACAAATAGATAAATATGTTTATGTTAAAGCAAGTTTGATGCATATTTTGCTCAGACATGCATTCACGCCAAAGCAAATATATAACATGTATGTCATAATTATGTGTACAGTCTATTCTCGGTAAATAGAATTTTATTTACATATAATTGAATCACATAATTATAATTAAATGTAACTGTAATTAACCGTTGTTGTTTTGCTACATACACTAAAAAACCCATTTTAGTTGAATCAATTAAATGGGTTTCTCAGTGTAGCCTTAAAATAAAATTACTATTATGAGTTTTGTGGATGTCATCCACCATAATATTAACAGTTTTCTCCTGAAGATTAAAAATTTCAAGTAATAGTATGGTCAAGAATATTCCGACATATTACAATGGAGTAGCATTTAATTAAGAATCAGTAAAATAATATAACAATAATAAAATTGATTTAACTTTCATAAATAAACTTGAGTTGGAAACTTCAGATAAACACAGGTTTAATTCCAAGAGAATATTAGTTGCTTAAAATGAAAAATCAGTATGACGCATATTTACGTATACGCTTAATTGAAAAATATATATGATATATTGATAATCTTAATAATACAATATGTGCGATTAACAGAATTCTATTATTTTCTATTTATGTAATATGTCAATCTGAGATAAATTTCAGGTACAGCGTACAGCTAACAACTACAGATACACATACATATAATTAGCAAGACATTTGAGCTTATATTTCATTTATAAATTTTCGATGTATTTAAAACTAAACGTATTTGCATTAATTAATTGTTGAAATTAATTGTTTTAACGTAGTATATGTTTCTCTCATTTGCTTTGTAACACATAAGATTTATCATTGATTGGACAACAATAAAAAGTTTTAAACGTCAGTAACAGTAGATGGATATGTGGCTTCACAACGTTTTATAACGGTACTGAAACTAACTGCCAATAAATTTGATCTCGTATAAAGTGCAGAGTCAAGCCCCCGACATGCCTGCTTTTTAATATGAATCCCCGATATCGATGCAGCAGTGATGTATTTCGTTTAGAAAATTCGCAATTGCTTTGATCGAAACGTGCGTATATTCCTAGCA